>NC_058409.1:24588923-24635320 GCF_002201575.2 Neomonachus schauinslandi | reverse complement strand
CCCCCCCCCCCCCCCCCCCCCCCGCCGTGGCACCAGTCACCCCCGCGGATGAGACTGCGTTCCCTGAGGGGCAGTCCCCCTGGCTGCTGCGGCCACAGTAGCCACTGCAGCTCCAATTCCTCCCAATAAACAGAGCCACGGAAGCTCTGTGCCCTGTAACTTCTATCGCATCCACTTCACTTTGGTCACTTTTCTAGCCAAAGGAAGATTGGTGAGAAACAAATTCCTCACTCAGGAAAGGTTTTGAAGAGAGTAACTGAGACATACTCTCTGAGAGCAAAGTTCCGGCTGCAGGAGTGTTACTGGGTTGGGGTTGCGCCTATAAAGATGCTCTCCAGTTTTCTGGCTAATGCTCCCACATTTTCAGTTTCTGAGAGAGTCAATTTGGTAGCAAAGCCAGCAGGGACAAACAGGGTAGCAGTGTGGCCCCAGCCTGCGGGTATGACTTTCATTTCCACAAATGACTGAGGACTAGTCTGGTGGCCTGATCATGGCCTTGCCTGTTGGTCTTTTCCTGAGAGTGTCTCAGGAAAATGCAACTGCTGTTCCTGCTAGCCTGGCCCTGCTCCCCTGCCCCCATCCTCTTCCAACTTCTAGGATCAAACACCCCATGTTAGTTACTGAAAATGGTTCTATTTTTACATGTACTAATGCACACACAACCACATCCCAGGTCTCCTTTTCTCTCTAAAATTGGCAAGCAAGTTGAGAGCTAGCTCTGCAGCTAGCTCACGGACCCCTCTGTTGCAGCTGTTATTCATGGGGGTCTTGCAGGTTACCTTGGCAACATGAACACTGCTTTTTTGGCTTTTATTGTACAGTCAGTACTATCAATTGTTTGTTTTGAGTTTTATAAACTTCTAGCATTTTAGGCACTGTTATGTTTATACTTTGTTGGTGCAGACTAAAAGGACTGTGTTGAATAAACCAGGGATTTGAATGCAGATTGGGGAAAACAAAAAATAAAAATCAATAAAATGGGGGAAATTACAGCACCTACCTCATATACCTGCTGTAAAAATTAAATGTGTTGATCAACTTTTTTTTTTTTTAGAGCGGGGTAGGGGTAGAGGGAGAAGGAGAGAGAATCTTAAGCAGGTTCCACACCCAGCACTGAGCCCGACGCAGCAGTAGGAACTGCTTTGTACATCTTGAAAAGCTAAAGAAATTATATTTCAAATTATAGCTCAGACCTGACATCGTGACCTGAGGTGAAACCAAGAGTTGGACACTTAACCAACTGAGCCACCCAGGTGCCCCTGTGTTGATCCCCTTTTAAAGGGTTTATATCAGAGACTGGCGTATCATAAATAGTAAAATACTAGTCATTATTATTGCCCCACTGAAGCCCTGGTTTGAGTTCCATACAAAAATATACCAACTAGTTTGCTATGAAAGTTCTGCTTCACCTTCTCAAGCTATCCATTAAAACCTAGTCAGTCATCTTCAAAATCATCTACCCATGAGGAATAAAAAGTCCTACTTTCATTCACAAAGAACTGAATGAGGGTCAACATGTCAAACAGCGCAAATTGAAGGGTTTTTAAAAATAAAAGCTTACACAAAGAAACCTAACATTTAAATGTGAAGAAAGGCCAAAAGATGAAGTCAAATATTAGAGCCCGTTTTAGAACCTAGTCCAGTGCTTTCTAGTTAGTATAAGCTCTATGCAAAAAATTAGAAAACAAGAAGTATGACAAAGGAAAGAAACATTTGTAATTCCACAACCACCACCCCCACCATGGATGGCCACCATTAGCATTTAAGTAAATACTCCTATGCAATTCTAATAAATACAATAAATCCTAAAAAAAAATAATAAGCTAAATACCCTCCATTCAGTTTGTCTCTCCTCAACATACGATCTGAAAAATCTAGAGGCTGAATTATTCCACTAGGATTTTTACATGGAACAAGATATTAAAAAGAAACTTACCTACTACTCCCCACTCACCAGCAACTTCCAAAATTTGCACATAGCATGCATCCAATCGTTATCTGTGGCAGGAAGCCTCTCTTCAACCAAGCAGGTCCAGCTCCCATATGCTGGGCAGTGTGCTTAGCAACCTACACTTGATTTTCCCAAATACTCAGAGAAAAGAACTATTACTGTCCAATTTTATAAATGAAAATCTGATTCAAGTCAAGTTAATGCATCCAGAAACATAACTGGTAAATATAAGCATCCAAGATTCAAAATCAGGACTACTGGACTCCAAATCCCATATATACCTATTTTTGTACTGCCTGGCAAACCAATTAGATTCATTCCTACTTCTGTACCTTCACTTAGACCATCCCAAACTTTTCATCCATGTATTTTAATCCTATGTGCTCAAGTCCCACCCCTGCCTTTCCTCGTCACTCCACCCCCCACAGATGTAACCTCTCCTCTGCACTGACACTTTAAGTCTGTACTTAATAACCCATCCATGATTGTTCTTATTCTGTTTACCACTACTTTATATCATTCATATTTCTAAATAGAATGGTTACATCTCTAGAAAGCAGGAATCTTTATCTTACACTTCCTCTCTGTCACACAATTCCAAGTCAATGCTGCTAAAAACAGACACTTGCTAACTGACTGGCATTACCTGTCCTCCACTCCCAAATACAGGTTGGTATTACAGGAAGTTAATTCAAATTAAGTTCAAGACTCCCCTGTTCTAATCGTTAAGCTGTAGAAATCATCATCTTTTTAGGCCAGAGAATAACACTGTTCTCCCTTTCATGGGTAAGAGATACTACTGACCAAATACTTATGCACATTCTAACGGGACGTTACGAACAGCTGCAATGAACACAGATCCTTAAAAGGCACAGTTTCATGTTTATAAGAATGTGTAGAACTGCTCTCGGGATATTTAGAACAGCTGCTGCTCTAATTCTCTTTCTTAACCTATATAAGAAAATGAGTTTATCAGAGAACCCACAATAATACTGAGACTATCAAATAAAAGATTTAAGCAAAACTGGCATGGAAAAGATTACATTAGTCAGAGTTATCCTCTTACTGCCTTAGCCGTGAACTAGAAAGTACCCCAAAAAACAGACATCAAACAGACCGAACAACTCACACTTAATGATACACAGTTCCTAAAGCAGAGCAAATTCTCCAATCAGTAAGATTTGCATATTTTTTTAAACATTTTATTTATTTATTTGCCAGAGAGAGCGCGCGCACAAGTAGGCAGAGCAGCAGGCAGAGAGGGAGGGAGAAGCAGACTCCCCGCGGAGCAGGGAACCCAACGCGGGACTTGATCCCAGGACCCCGGGATCATGACCCGAACTGAAGGCAGCCGCTTAACAGACTGAGCCACCTAGGGGCCCCAAGATTTGCATATTAAAAGCTATAAATTATGAACCCTTCAGGCAAAGTTCAATAATTTTATTTTTATTATCCCAACATACAGTCCATTAATGAGGAGGATTAATAAAAAAAATTTGTATTTTTTAGGTAGTAACAGCAATACTAGAAAATACTTGGGCAATATCTACTGTGTCCGGCTTTATCTTAAACACTTTATATAGTTCTAGCCCATTATAATCTTCACAATGCCCAGTGAATCACTTATCTTCCTGTTATAAATTAACCCCTTAAATTTGTATAAAGTATCCTGGCAACAATACTTTAAGAACATAGAGTTGACCCTTGAACAATACAGGTTCGAGATGTGTGGGTCCACTTATGCATGGATTTTTCAATACAAAACAGTAGTATAAATGTATTTCCTCGGGGCGCCTGGGTGGCTCAGTCATTAAGCATCTGCCTTCGGCTCAGGTCATGATCCCAGGGTCCTGGGATGGAGCCCCGCATCGGGCTCCCTGCTCTGCCGGGAGCCTGCTTCTCCCTCTCCCACTCCCCCTGCTTGTGTTCCCTCTCTCTCTGTCAAATAAATAAATAAAATCTTTTAAAAAAAAATGTATTTCCTCTTATGATTTTAATAACATTTTTTCTCTAGCTTAAGAATACAGTACAGAATACATATACAGAATATGTATCAATCGACCATTTACATTATCAGTAAGGCTTCTGGTCAACAGTAGGCTACTAGTGGTTGAATTTTTTGGAGAGTCAAAAGTTTTTATACACAGGTTTTCAACCACACAGAAGTCAGTGCCCCTAACCCCCACACTGATATACAGGGTCAACTGTATATTCTTTGCCCTAGCAAATTCACGTCTGGAACTCTATCCAACAGAAATAAAAATATTAACAAGTAAATCCAAGTGTAAAAGACTACTGTTCAATTAACTACTTGTAATTACAAAAGTTAGAAACAACCTGTTTGAAAAAAAATGTTTCAGCCATAATAAAGAATATTACACATTTAAGAAGGTAGGTTCATTATTTACTGACTCTGAAAGAAGTCTAAAGTATATGTTAAAGAAAATTTACAAAATATAGTATGATCCTATTTGTTCAAACATACCCATCCCCCACAATGTATATTTGTAGAAGTCTGGAAAAAGGTACAGAAGCATACACAGCAAACAGCAAATTATGAGGACAAGAAACCTCAGCACTTGAGTGTTTTTATTGTTACAACAAACAAATATCTTGTTAAGTCAAGAAAAAAATGTTTTAATTTAGGAAACCCAATTGAGAACCTCATGACAAAGTTCCTGTCGATTAGTCCACAAATTTTGTATACAAGATTGTATTTTAGCTCTTAAATGATTCTAAGGAACTACTTTCATAACTTCTACAATTAGACATATGAAGGAAAATGGTGTAAGCAATTTGAACTTTAGTTAACAAATCAATTTTCCTTTTCTTTGAATCCAAAAGACTCAAGATCCTACTGCTGTACTTAGCTCTACACAACATGTAAACACATTTATTTCCTAGGACTACTTTTCTTGCACAAGTTAGGTATCAGATGTTAATCTTCCAGTTAACCAAAAAGTACGTACTTTCAGCTTTCGCTCTCTCAAGGGCAGCTAATAGACAATTTCATCTCTTCAAATTCCTAATATACTGTTTTATTAGGACCTAAGTCCATGAAAATAGTAATATAAACAATTCACACACAGAAATTATTTAAATAATTCATTTCTACCCTATAAATTGTTCTTTTTGGAAAGTATGGCCCAATTCTTCAGTAATGTTTGGCACTCCATTAACATTTTCATTCCAAAGCTTTAAGGCTGTACCCTTTCTACTGTAATAATCCCACTAAAAATAGGTTTCTCATCTTATTCCAAAGCCTATGATCAAATTCGTCAACATGGATGCTCCTAAATTAAACCTCCAAAGTTTATCTCAAAGCCGCCCACACTTCCCTCCCCTGCTACTACACTAGTAGAGACCACCACCAACTCCCACATGGGCTAAATACTGCCATAACCTAAGTAACACCCTGCTTCTTCTCTTCCCCTTCTCAGATAAATCCATTCTCCACGAAAAAAGATAAACCATATTTTTAAAATCTACACTGGATCAACTCCCATTGCACCTAAATAAAAATCCTTAACATAATTTACAAAGTCCTGCTAACTCCTCTCCAATCCATCTCACACCATTCTTTCAAGTGGCTCAAGAGTAGTTATGATCTTCTCAGGCAGCCAAGTGTGCCAAGCTCTTCTGAATGCCTCACTCTTCCTCACTTGCTGTTCCTTCTGCCTTAACCAGCTCTTCCTTAGACCCACCCACCACCTCCATGTAAATTTCTACTCATCCTCCAGGTCTCAACTTAAATCGCACTTCTTTAAGAGCACCTTTCATCTCCATCGTACATCTAATTTAAATCAGTTCCCCGGCCATCGTATTCTGTACTATCCCATCTGGACCTTAACCAGTTAGTAATTACATGTTTGTTTAGCATCTGGCTTTTTTCCACTACCCATTCCATGATGGCAGGATCTTGCTTATTTGTTCAGAGTACCTCCAGCGCTTTGCACAATGGCTGGCGTACTGGAGGCACTCAGTAGTTGCTAAAATAAAGCAAGCCTGTATTTGGTGAAAAGTAAGAGTCTCTTCTGGACAAGAGTCAACTGGATCCTCAAAAAGTGAATCCAAATACTGTTACAGCCACAATTTGAAATGAGATACTTCCATCACAGCCAACCCTCCAGAAACTAAATCTCATTTGCACTATGACACTAAAGCAAACCCCCATCATAGTCTCTGTGTACCTGAAACAAAAATCCACTATTCCGTAACTACTACAAAAATCAACCTTTCCATTCCCATCTCCTACTTAGGAACTCCAAGAAAGAAATTTAAGCTAATCAAAATCATAGTTCAAAAGTTACTTCAATGTGGGCGCCTGGGTGGCTCAGTTGGTTAAGCGACTGCCTTCGGCTCAGGTCATGATCCTGGAGTCCCGGGATCGAATCCCGCATCGGGCTCCCTGCTCGGCAGGGAGTCTGCTTCTCCCTCTGACCCTCCTTCCTCTCATGCTCTCTGTCTCTCATTCTCTCTCTCTCAAATAAATAAAATAAAATCTTAAAAAAATAAAAAAATTTTTTAAAAAAAGTAAACAAAAATTACTTCAATGTATGGTATCCCTAGAAGTTCCTGGAAAATATAAAACATGGAGAAAACATAAAATCCCTTAAAGTATTTAAATAGTACTATCTTATCACAATTATGTAATGTATCTGGTCACCCATCACCTAGTCATTGAGGCAAATTTAATTCCAATTTGAAAAGATTAAACTTTTTTTTATGGAATTCATGGTAAAAGTGTTGTTTGTCTAAAAAAAAAAAAAAGGAACATTAACAGAAAGAAAAGACAGGAACACTGTTAGTTCCAATATTGGGAATTCTCTTCCCTTTGGATGGAAATTATGTTCAAATCTAGGCAGGAAAAGGACCAAAAGTTAAATGCCTGACTCAGTGCACCACCCTTTTTGACTTCTTGGGAAAGACTATCTTTACAAATGAAGAAAACTTGAATCTGGAGAGGAAAACGATATCAAATGGAAAATTAATGCTTAAATACTCAAAACAAACTTCAATGATTAAAAAAAGCTCAGTATACAATACCTTCTCTGGAATTACAAATTAGAACATAAAACCCACTATTAAAAACTATAAATATAGGGGGGACTGGGTGTGACAGCTAATGAGTACAGGATTTCTTTTGGACTGAGGAAAATGTTTTTAAATTGATTGTGGGGCATAGTTGCAGCTTTGTGACCACACTAAGAACAACTGAACTCTACGATTTAAATGGGTTAACTGTACATTCTGTGAATTCTCTCTCAGTGAAACTATAACCTAACTGAGAAAGGGACATCAAACAACGTTTTAGGATCTGAGATGGATTTTCAGGGAAGCGCCTGGTCTAGGTCTAAAACAACGGGCAGAAATTTTACAAGTGGAAGGGAAATGTTTTGAGTCTCTGGGCAGCAAAGATCACTGGAGGGAGCAATCTCGTTTGGCTACCCAACTGCGGGAAGGGTGACCAAAGTTATGGGGAAGAAATGGGCCTTGGAACAGAAGCCCTTGAAGAGCCACGTGTCAAATAATAAGAGAACCTAGAAAATAATAAGCTTCTTAAAAGATTTTGCCCCAAAAGAGGATAATGGATTGAAAAGTACCTCTATAGTCAAAAGGAAGACTCTTTACCCAAGGAAAGACCTGAGTGAGTCATGATTTTTTAGAGCTCTGTCTATACTGGTCCCTTAACTTACTATAGGTTCTAGAAGTCAAAGTGAGCCCCTGAGTCATTCATTAACAATTGCGGCCAACACCCTGGTTGGAATGTATTAACTGTGAAAGTGGAACGCTGGTGTAGACGCGCAGAGAATGAAAGGAGAGAATGACCCAACATAGTCCAGCATACTGAAACGATGTGAAAAACCAACGTGAACGCAAACGTATCAAGACACTGACTTTATTAAGTACTTTTCTGGTAGCTGTGCCTTCCATGCGGAGCCCGAGCCTCTGGTGCTCCGGCTCCCTCTCTTCCGGGTGCTGCCCCGCCCCCACTCACGTGGGATTCTGGCCGCTCCATCTTCAGACCGCCGGCAAACGCCAGAACCCATTTAATTCAACTAACTTTTATTAGGCGCCTACTGTGTGCAAAGCTCCGAACTCTGTGGTAGGCTGAAAAAACGGCAGTACGCCCTGGGCCTGGACTCTGCCCTCCAAAAGAACTCGGTCCACTATACAACCCAGGCCTGCCTTCCCTCCAGCTCCTACCCATGCCCTCCGCTGATACGAGTACCAGCTCAGAGCCTTCCCTCAACCGGCAGGCCACCGGGAAAAGGCCTCGCCGCTGGCGCAGACCCTCACGGCGAGTCGCGGCCACTAGTGACCTGACACCCAGCGGGGGCTCCTTACCCACCGGACCCTCGGTTCGCAACCGAGGTGACTCCCCGGTTCGCGTTCCCCAAGCCGCGAGGGTCGCAGACCAGAGCAAGCGCTACCTCCCCACCCCCCCGTGCACGCGGCCGGACTGGCCCACACTCACGGCGTGCAGCGGTCGCTGTACTCATTAGCGATCGTCTCGATGCCGCCGGCGCGGGCCACAGCGACGTAGCAGCTCTGGAAGCCCAGGTCTATGCCCACCACCGACATGGCGCCGGCTACAGTTCGGGCTCGAGCCCAGGTCCGGCCGGCGAAACAGGACACGGACCCCGGCGGGGCTGGCGCGCAGAGTGCGGGCCGCGTGGACCGGGGGGCCGGGGCTAGCGGAGGACGTGAGGGAGTCCTCGCGGGAAGTCCCTGGGAAGGGAGCGGCAGCGGAGAGCGCTGCTCAGGCCGGCTCCGGCTCAGCGGCCGCAGATGGGGCACCGGTAGCGGGGGCGGAGAAGATCTCGAAAGATCTCGTCGCGACGAGAGTAAAGCTGTAGCGCTGCGAAGGAAAGGAATGTTCTCGCGAGACCCCGGCTCAGACGCTTTTCCCTCTGAGGTTCCGCCCCCAATTACGACAAGAGTACGTCACGTCCAGGCAAGAAAACCTCGGAAGGGACCCCGCGGCTGAAAGATGGTTGGGAGGCCAATTGAGCCTGCGCACAGAACCTGCTGCAGCGACTCCCCACGGCGGCAAAAAGCAGTGGGGCCCCTCCCCTTCCAGAAGAAAGTAGCCCAGCCGGCTGGAGGCAAAATACTGAAGAGGCGCCGTTGGCCTACTTCCGCCGGTTTTCTTCATCAAAGAAACTTCCGGTGATGGGACCTCTCGCGCCCCACTTTGTGTTGCGCTTCCAAAATGGAAGCGCAAGCTAATCTTCAAAGTCCAGAGAGCCCTCCCCTCTGGTCCCTAGGGTAGGTCCGCGGGTAGAGGACAAGGCCGCCCTTGGAATGTGGCCCTGAGGAGGGCCTTAGGTAGGGGCTCTCTCGAAGTCCAAGACAGCGCCCCCTCCGGCTGAGGGCAGGAATCCTCTCAGTCCCGCCGCCGTGGTTTTTTTCACTCAGCCTTGCCTCACCGTTCTCTAAGCCGCTCGCGTCCTTAGAGCCGACGGAGGGGCCAACATGACTTAAACCTTGAAATCCCCAACACGTTCCAAGCACCTGTCCTGAGCTGAACGCAAGAGACACAGATGGATGACACGCTACCTAGGTCGGTTCAGACCGGCCAGTAAGTGACAGGCTTACTCGAGGCTAATGAACCTTAAACTTTAGGGCCCCTCACTTCCGGAGTGTTCCAGGAGCAAGCAGGAAGCCAGCTTGCCATCGGAAAGCATCTTTATATAATAAGAATTTCTGATAAATTGAAGTGGTCTCAGTAGGGGGATCTCGATCTCCCAAGTCTCCAGTAATTTTTGTGATTTTTTTTTTGTCCTGCATATTTATTTTGTAACTTTATTTTTTTAAGAGTATAAGTGTATAAGCTTCAACCCCCCCACACACACACACACCTGAATCCCACCGGTCACGAGGATAGCTAAAAAAAAAACAAACCCAGTTTACGCACAAAATGGGGGAGACGAGGAGGGCTTTCCGGAAAAGCAAAAGTCTGCTTTCAGGTTGTGAACAAAAAAAAAGGCAATAGAGAGCTAGTCTGAGTTGCTGAGAATTTCTGTATTGCTGGAACGTAGACTGAGTTAAAGATCTCTATCTCAAGGGTAGAACAATTGGATCATTTAATGAATGAGCTAAGAAGAAAGTGCATTTTCTCAAATCTGCATTCCTTCCCCCCCACACACACACACATACCTCAATCTCCTGGAGCAATGCCCAAAGGCCAGATTGTTTGCCTTTACACTTGCAAATTACTACACAGTTGTTACATTTTGGCTAAACCAAACGTACTTTGTCTTCAAAAGCAAGTACTGAGTGCTACCTAGGGTAGGAGGTTGAGGGAGGTAGGTAATAGGAGTGGAGGCAGCAAGAAAAGGCCTTTGAACAAAGAGAACAGGAATGAACAGATACACTGCAACCCTGTTCACAGCATTATTGACAATAGCCAAAAGGTGAAAACAACCCAAATAATCACTGATGCATGAATGGATTTTTAACATGGTAAATGGTATATACATGCAATGGAATATTATTCAGCCTTAAGAAGGAACAAAACTCTTAACACATGTTACAACATGGATGAAAGAAGTCAGACATGAAAGGACAAATCTTGTATGATTCAATTTATATGAGGAAACTTTAGAGGACACTTTTAGCAACCAACTTGAACTATGGAAACCTGAATAAGGTAGAAGGGCCTGCAGTGACCCCCCAACCCTCTGGCTGATACAAACAGGCCCATTAGGTGACCCACCTCAAAATAGCCATAAGCCTTAGCTGACCAATGGGTTACTTACACCCAGACACAGGTACCAAAAAAGGAAAAATCCATGTGTTCCCATACTCTCTCACGTTCCCTCTTTAACTACAACTCCCCCAAGAACTGCCTTGGGGCAGAAAGTCTCTGTTTTGCTGTCCTGCCCACATTTCATTGTGGTGTTTTCAATAAATTTCTATCTCCCTTGTTCTGCCTTGGGTGAATTCTTTCACCACGGGCCTCCACCCAATAGGGTTGCCCCACATTTGGTGGCCCCCATCCAATTGGGAGAGACACAGAAATCAGAATAGGCAAATTCATAGAGACAGAAAATAAAATAGTGGTTAGCAAGGGCTTCGGAGAAGGGGAATGAAGAGTTACTGTTTAAAGGGCACAAAGTTTAAGTTTAGGATGATGAAAAAGTTCTGGAGATGGATAGTACTGGTGATCACACAACAGTACAAATGTACTTAATGCCACTGATTTGTATACTTTAGGATGGTTAAAATAATAAATTTTATGTTATGTGTATTTTACCACAATAAAAAAGTAAAAAAAAAAAAAGGAAGAAGATTTACCTTGACCTTCTTCTGTCTTATATTTGTTTCCTCCTAGGAGGATGTCAATGACACCAAGAACAGTATTGACCTTTGTGATGAAAGAGAGTCCTGTGTCTGTCTGCTCTGCATTATAAACACTGGGCAAACAGAGGCCAGGCTGCCATAGGCTGAAGTGACTTTACCTAAAATATCACTAGGTCTGGGGGCACCTGGGTGGCTCAGTCGGTTAAGAGTCTGACTTCAGCTCAGGTCATGACCTCGGGGTCGTGGGACAGAGCCCCACATCAGGCTTCCTGCTCAGCAGCAAGTCAGCCTGTCACTTTCCCTCTCCCTCTGCCCCTCCCCTCACTCGTGCTCTCTTTCTCCTGCTTAAATAGGTAAATAAATAATCTTTAAAAATAAAATATCACTAGGTCTGGGTTATGGGCTCTGTCTCTGCCTACCCTCTAGAATGTGGGAGACCTCCCCAGCCTTTAACTGAACTGGCAAAAAAGTACAACCCTATCTTTTTGTGTTCCACCAACATACCTACCTACCTTATTTGCCTTGGCTCTGCTTTCAGTTTAAAATACCATTGGCCCTATCAATCTTTTTAATGATTTGTCCTTCTCAAAATAAAACATAACATCAGTCACAGAGAGTACTCATCCTGCTATAAATAGTTTCCTGGATCATCAAACTTATAGCTCAAGAGGCTATTCTGGGATATTTAAGTAAATGAAGTCAGAAAAAGTTATTTAAGAATTCTGAAGAATCTAAAGTGACAAGTTTCCAAGAATCACAATTGTGAAGCAATGAAGTTGCCAGAATATTTCATGTTGAAGGCATCATGGTTGTAGCACAACTTCCTTTGATTCAGCAGAGCATCTTGAGAATTTTAGAAGGAGGAAGATGTTGCATGCCTTTCTCTGGTACAATGATTAAATTTAGTTCTAAGCAGTCAGGAAGGTGTTTGTTTTAAATATACAGTGTTAATAGATTGCTCACCATGAGACCAAAGGTTTCCGGTTGGGAATTCATAATCTTCCCTGCCAAGTAGCCAGTGGAATCCTGTCCTACACTCTGGAGCAGCTTCTGCAATTCTTTGCTTCAGGAGGAAGGTACAAGCTCTGATAATGGTATTTTTGGGCCTCCCTGATATCACACTGAGTGGACTAAGCACCCTTAACCCAGCCAGCACTCCTTTCTTAAACTCTAGAATTCTAGTAACTCAATAATAATGGTAATTACCTCATCTCTAGATCCTACAGCATGTGCCAGACATTGTGCTGAGTGATTTGGATATCATAATTCAATGAATATTCATAGCAAACCCATTAGGTAGATATCATTTTCCAATTTTATAGATAAGAAAACAGACCTGGTGAGGTTAAGGAACTGGGTTCAAGGTCACACAGCTTTTAAAACTCCTGACTTCAACATCGGTCTCCTAAATCATACCACTCTTTTCTTTAAGTTCATGTTCTTTGTAAAGGGTCACTAAAGTGAATATGAAAACATAAAAGAGTAATACGAGTTAAAAAAAAAAGAAAGAAAGAAAAGAATAAGAGGAATAATTCAACCAGTCATTCACTGTTGACATTGTGGAATACATTTCTCCCTTTCACTATTTTTATTACATACAATGTTTGAATTGGGTTATGCCTTTTTTTTTTATGTTAATCACCATACATTACATCATTAGTTTTTGATGTTGGGTTATAGCTTTTTAACATTAAGTTAAATCAACCTTTCCCAAACTGTGTTCCATGGGACAGTGCTCCATGAGATAATAGATTAATATTGCCATTTTATAGACACTGATAAGTCCTATAGAAAATCTGTTTAACTTTGTTTAATCATAAATTAAACATAAGAATAAACATAAGAAATACTGTTTAAGGAATAGGAGCGCACAATTAAGTCTCCTTTTTTCCTCAGGTTATTTTTCTAATCCTAATGCTCTTTTGATATAAAAACTATCATTACAAATCACTTGTAAGTCCAAATTGGCTGAAATTTTAGGGTCCTTCCTCATTCTATCAAACTGTCTGCTTAAATAGTAGTACCATGATCTCATTCTGAAGTCCTTCCCTAAATCCTCACTTTTTTGCCCTTATTTGGTCTGATTACAGTTATTTTATGTCTTGCAGTTCCATTATCAATCCCAGTCCTTTCCCTCTTTATAATTTTAAAACGCTGGATGAACTTTGCACAGATTTCTCCAAGCCACACAAGCTGATATGATCATGAAAATTTAACCCCCTTATCTAGATCCCTTAATCAACGATCATTTTCCTGGCCTGACTCACAACCTCCTTACCCATTGGCTCAAGCCTCTCCTCAACCAGCCACAGACTCAACTCAGTCTTCTCCCACTTCTAGTAGCTGACGTTCCAGCTCCACCCCAATGTCCTGCCTGTGAAATTGTTCTGCTGAAAGCACAAACATGACTCTGACCTGCTTAACCCAACTCTGTTGGGGTTTGTCCTGTTCCTGAGCATTAGGGGACCCCCACGGAGATATTTTGCCATAGGAACAGCTGCCATCCCATTTCTACAAATTATGGAATTTTCTTGACAAGATCTTTCATTTTAACTAACAAATTCATCAGGACTCAGTGTTATCCTATGCTGGTTGGTTTCCCTTCAGCCGAATACAACTCATTTCTCATGACAGAATGTTCTTTGCTTCTTGCTCTACGACTCAAAGAAAATGATTTTTAAAGGCCCTGTGGCCTCCAACAATAATTTACTCTTCAGATTTCCTGATTAAAGAGGAATCTGGAGCTTGGAGTGTGAATATTTGTAATCTGATTAAGAATCAGTGTTACTATGAACAGTGTTACTATGAACAAGCTCATGTGGCATCCTGCCCATACATTGCTTCATAACCAGAGGGGGACCATTTATTTTCATGTTGACATGTAGTTGATGTTCAAACGCAATGTGAGTTCAAACTCTAAATATATCACCGACGATTACAGTTTGCCACTGAATGCCAGCAGCATAAGCCTTAACTCAGAGGAGGGTGACCACCATGTTTTCCCAGCAATGGCACAGGAATCCATCCTATGGTCAAAGGCGGCAGCAGCAGCAGCAACAAGCCCCAGCAAGAGTGGAGATGATCTGAGCTCACTAGAAGTACCCGAGTTTCTTTTCCAGACAAGACAAAGACAGGCCTGGGAAAGGTGATCAGAAGAAGCTTCCATAATGGAGATATTATGAAACAAAAAGCATGATAAGAACTTTGAGTATTCTTGAAAAGCTTTGAAAGAATAAGGTATTCAGCAGAGAATAGAAATGTGGTTAATAAGTCATTCTTCAAAACTGGATGACCAACCTTTTAAGAATACTATTTAGTCTATTAAATATGGATTATATTTTGTGACATTTCCACGAAAGGCAGGAGTTTACTTTTAAAGAAAGAGCAGTGGCTTAGGGCTTCTTCTCTAAAAGTAAGACAAAGACAGTAAAAGAAAAGATAGATAGAAAACAGAATGCAAAAAGGACCATAAACAAAATTAAGGGCAATAAATACAAAATTAAGAAATTTTACCCAAAATTTGGAGATAAGGCAAAAAGATTACTGCTTGCTCTTTCAATATCATATTAAAACATTGTTTAATGAGCCTACCTAAGGGACCTATGATTCTCTAGGGAAAATGTAACTTTGTTCAACTT
Source organism: Neomonachus schauinslandi (assembly GCF_002201575.2). Classification (NCBI taxonomy): domain Eukaryota; kingdom Metazoa; phylum Chordata; class Mammalia; order Carnivora; family Phocidae; genus Neomonachus; species Neomonachus schauinslandi. The sequence goes on along the minus strand of NC_058409.1, from coordinate 24,620,422 downwards.
GCCATTTTCTGTTGATTAGGGCCCAGACTGTAAAATTAGACATTAACTTCACAGAAGATTGATAAAGTGCAAATGGTGTTTGTATGGGAGAGATGCAAATGATTTCTGTCTCTGGTGGAAAAGATATTTCCAAAGACTATGCTTTTATTGCCTGCTAGAATAATAACAAGTTTTGTATTTAATTTAGCACTCTGACTTCAACATTCTTTCCTTCACTTCAGTCTCTTGAGTTCTTCAATGAATTAGCTTTAAGATCCTGCTGGTCCTCTCATTAATGAGTTACATAAATCACTGACACGTGTATGTTTTTAAATTTTTAAAAATCATACTTTGTCCAGGAAGTTAACCGTAGACTTGCCATATGATCCAGCAATTCTACTCTTACTTATACACATAAAGGAATTCAAAGCAAGGACTCAAACAGATACTTGTACAGCAACTTTTATAGCAGTATTATTCCAATAGCCCAAATGTGGAAACAAGCCACGTGTCCATCAAGAGGTGAATGGATAAACAAAATAAAGGATACACATGCAATGGAATTTTATTCAGCCATAAAACAGGAATGAAATGCTGATACATGCTACAATATGAATAAACCTTAAAAACTGTATGCTAAGTGAAATAAGCCCGACACAAAAGGACAAATATTGTATGATTCCACCTATATGGGGTACCTAAAACAGGCAAATTCACAAAACATAAAATAGAGACAACCATGGGCTGTGGGGAGGAGCAAATCTAGAATTACTTTTTAATGGGTACAGAGTTTCTGTTTGGGACGGTGAGAAAGTTCTGGAAATCATTAATAGTGATAGTTGCACAACATTATGAATACACGTAATGCCATGCCATTGTACACTTAAAAATGGTTAAAATGGTAAGTTTTGTGTTATGTATATTTTACCACAATAAAAAAAATGTATTCTTTGACAACTTTGCGAAGAAATTTTTTTTTTGAAAGAAATATTCTTTTTTTTTTTTAAGATTTTATTTATTTGACAGAGAGAGACACAGCAAGAGAGGGAACACAAGCAGAGGGAGTGGGAGAGGGAGAAGCAGGCTTCCTGCAGAGCAGGGAGCCCGATGCAGGGCTCGATCCCAGGACTCTGGGATCATGACCTGAACCAAAGGCAGACGCTTAGCGGCTGAGCCACCCAAGCACCCGGAAAGAAATATTCTTAATATATATGACATCAAAGAGGCAATATTCTTGATCTATACATAGTTGTCATAAGTCAATCAAAAAAAAAAAATAGACCAAAGATTAGAAGACAAAATTCACTAAAGAATAAATACAAATGACAAACACATAATGCTCGATCTCACTTGGAATTTTTAAAGAGTTAATTAAAACAATAATGTAATTCCATTTTCCCAAACCATATTGGAAAAAAATTACATTAGAAAGTACTGGCAAGGGGCGCCTGGGTGGCTCAGTTGTTAAGCATCTGCCTTCGGCTCAGGTCATGATCCCAGTGTGGGATCGAGTTCCGCATCAGGCTCCCCACTCCATGGGAAGCCTGCTTCTCCCTCTCCCACTCCCCCTGCTGTGTTCCCTCTCTCGCTGTGTCTCTCTCTGTCAAATAAATAAATAAAATCTTAAAAAAAAAAAAAAGAAGAAGAAAATACTGGCAAAGGTATATGAGAAATTATAATGTGGTTCAGACTTCCCAGAGAGTATTTTGGGAAGTGTGTATACTCTGTGACAATAGTTGTACTTCAAAAAAGATACCCTTGGGCGCCTGGGTGGCTCAGTCGTTGAGCGTCTGCCTTCGGCTCAGGTCATGATCCTGGAGTCCTGGGATCGAGCCCCACGTCGGGCTCCCTGCTCGGCAGGAAGCCTGCTTCTCCCTCTCCCACTCCCCCTGCTTGTGTTCCTGCTCTCGCTATCTCTCTCTCTGTCAAATAAATAAATAAAAATCTTAAAAAAAAAAAAAGATACCCTTAAAAAATGATAGGCAAGCATGCTTCCCATGGTTACACAAGAGAGGGAGGATAGTAGAGTGTTTAAGGTTCTGTGGCCCTACAACCTGGGCTTCAGTACCAATTACACCATAATTGCTGGAGTGCCTTTAGGCAAGTTGCTTAATAGTCTCTAAGCCTCAGTTTCCTCACCTGAAAAATGGAGGAAATAACAGGACCTACCTCATAGGGTTGATGTAATGATTAAATAGACAGTTAATATAAAATGTGCATTGCCTGACACATAGTGAGTTATCAAGAATTGTTACAGTGGTGCCTGCCTTGCTCAGTCGGAAGAGTATGTGACTCTTGATCTAGGGGTTGTAAGTTTGAGACCCAGGTTGGGTATAGAGATTACTTAAACATAAAATTTTTAAGAGAAAAAAAAGGAATATTAGAGATGGTTGTTATTGTTGTTGCTCTAACAGGATATTGCATGAGATTTTTCCCAGTTTTCCCAGAATTGGTGATTAGGGCCCATAGATAAGAATAAAAAAGTGCTCACTAATCCACACCTTTAAGAAAATTACCAGTAATTGGAACCAGCCAACTCCCTCAAGAGAGGAGGCAGAAACAGCCTAGGTATTTCTAGCCTATTCCCCATCCCAACCAAACCAACCCTGCAGTCTCTGTAGAAGAAGTGGGAAGGAGTGAAAGGGAGATGAGGAATTGGCTTTGTGGAGAGAACAGAATTACTTCAAGGTAGAAGTGGAAGGTGCTGTCTCCCAGGGAAAGACAAGTGAGAGGGAGGCTCTTGTAAAGATTAGAGAGAGATACATGAAAGGAAGGGAGACCTCCAGTCTCTGCCCTAGTTGGCCAGCTGCCAATTTCCTTCTCTGAACAAAGGAGGGACAAATATGGGGAGGGGGGAAGAGAGAGAGAAGAGAACTGGGGAGAGCTAACTATCAGAAGGAAGCAGGAGAGGAAAGTAGTATGTCATGACACACTACAAGGATCCACTGCACATCAGAATAGGTGGCTGAACTTGGACTGTCTCACCAGACCCTACCCAAGAAGACCACTGGCTACAAGAGGGGACCCTTGCAACAAGAGGCAACAGTTGAGAAGGAATGGTCAAACCGGAGCTAAGATCTGCTCATCCGGGAACTGTTGAGTAGGACATGCCTCCAAGGACACCTATATTGGACACTTGCCACCCAGTAGGCATTAACATAGATGCTAATCAGCATAGACTAGAGAGGCAGGGACAGCCAACAAAGAGAGCATTAAAGACACACTCAGGCAAGTATGAAACCTTTTGAGTTGAGATTTCTCTGACTTTCAGCTAAAAGTATTTTCATATACTTCTCTCTCTGCAGAGCATATACTTAATGGCTGCCCTCAACTTGGAATGTACATGCTTCAAGCCCAACCCTACATAGGGCTGAAAACTTGAGACCTTCAGTTCTTTCCTTTTTTAAGATCTTACTTTTAAGTAATCTCCACACCTAACATGGGACTCAAACTCACAACCTCAAAATCAAGAGTCACATGCTCCACTGACTGAGCCAGCCAGGTGCCCTATAGACATTCAGTTCTAATATAAAATTCCCAGGTAAAAGATCCTAATTGGTGCAGCTTGGATCAGCCAAGCTAGTTCAGTCAAGTATAACTGGGAATAAAGGGTCACTGATACCCAGCCTCAGAGGACTGTCATCATGAGCTAGAAAGACACCCCAAAAGATGTCTCACAGTGTTGATGTAGTGAAAGAAAATGTTGTGCCCCAGAATACTAGAAAGCTGAGGAATCCACATAGGCTTGAGTAGGCTTTGAAATAAACATTATATTGGGGGAGCATTTACTATTATATTGTGGGATGGGCATTTACTATTCCTCACTTTCTGGAGAGTTTTACAAGGTGATGTGTAGGGACTGTGGGTTCCTTTTGGAAGGGGCAGAGGGCTCTTGATCTGAGGTGAAGTAAGGGAGGTCAGTAATTGCCAGAGAGAGAAAGACAGAGAGTGGTCACTTCATCTACAATGTGACTACCTTCCACTGAAGCCCATAAATTTTTCGTGAGATGCTTGGTGTGATGGGATTTCTGGTCGGTACCTGCAAGGGAGATGCAGCTTCATATATTCAGGTATGACCTGGGGTAGGAAAAGAGACAGAGAAGCTTAAGAGGAATCAAACCATCCAATATATAGAGTAATCTATGAATTACTCCAGAGCCTGGATATTGGAGCCAAGTTTATTAAGTTCTCTAAGGGCACTGAAGCCCTCAGAAACCACAGAGGAGAAAGGAAACCACAAAGATTTCACCAATAGCAGCCTGATTAAATCGCTTGTGACTAAATTAAGTCCAACTAACTATAAAGTGAAATCCTGATCCCTCACAGGATGGGGTTTCTCTGTATCCCTATCTGCAGTTGGGCAGGTGACATAGAAAGGTGAAGCATTTCAAAACCCTTTAGTGTTCTTTAGACTCTAGGACTTCCAGTCTATATTTGCTTCTTTGGGCACCAGCTGGTCCAAGGAGTCAAATTTCCCTGGGACCTTGTTATGGGGGGCTGTTTTCTCCCCACACTGATTCATAAACCACGAGGCCTTAAAGCTCTTAGGTGGTAGGAGCAGGGATATCTGTGATTTCCATCACAGTAAGCCCAATTTGGCCTTGAAGTAGAATGGGAAAGTGGCAAGTACCTTGAAAAAAATTGTCAAAACCAGAATGAGTAGCTTGCAATATTACTAAAGGCTCTTAGTATTTGTGGTTTCCAGGGGCGTCTGGGTGGCTCAGTCGGTTAAACAGCTGCCTTCGGCTCAGGTCATGATCCCAGGGTCCTGGGATTGAGCCCTGCATCAGGCTCCTTGCTCAGCGGAGAGCCTGCTTCTCCCTCTCCCTCTGCCTGCCTCTCTGCCTACTTGTGCTCTCTATCTCTCTGTCAAATAAATAAATAAAATCTTTAAAAAAAAATATTTGTGGTTTCCATTTTACAGCATTGATTGGCAAGAGGGAGGGGCAATTTTTAGGAGGATGGAAACATCATGTGAGACTCCTCAGACTGTTTCAAGTTCTAGAAAAAGAATTCTTGGTAATTTACCAATACTATTACTACAGTGCCACTATTTAATTTTGAACAAAGGTTTGTGTCTTCTTTGGCTTTAAGGAAAAATCCTCACATTTAGCTCCCTTGGAATTAAACTGACCGTTTGCCCGCTGAAGAACCATTTTCCTGGTCTCCCCACTATCACTTCTCTTCACTACTCTGACCCAGGCTGAATCACTCAAAGAACGCCCTCCCACTGGGCCACGAAGATTGACCCAGAGATAGGCAGATGAACATGGGACCAAGCACATGGCACTGTTCCAAAAATGTGTCTCTTGCAGCTGGTGGGGAACTTTCTTACTCCCTTCTCCATTGTGACAACGTTGAACTTTACCTAAGCCCCATGTTCCTAGAAAACTGAGAAGGTTAAGAAATATCCTTGACCCTTTCATGTTCCAACTTTACTACAAAGAACCACTCTTCCTCATGTGACTTAGATAAGTCCCACAGATGACCCCCTTGTTTACCTGTGATAAGACCAGACAGAAACTCTCTGAATTCCCATTCACATTCCAATTCACAGAAATGATTCTGTGAATTGTCTGTCCCGCTCAAACTAGCTAGACACAAACATTTCCTGTTCAGCTCACTGACTGACACTCCTTGATTACAAAAACAATCGTAACTATAAAATCACCCTACCTGGAAGTTGTCTATTTCTCCCTAGAAAAATCTCCAGGCAGACTACCCTGCTAAGGTAATGATCTTCAGATCCAGGATGCTCTCCCTATTATAATACCCTAAATAAAACCAGTTTGCTTGTTGTTTGGTTTTTGTCTTTGACAGGCCGTGGAATCGTAAAGATGTGTTCCCAAGGTTCTAGCGGCCATATTCCCAGCCACAGAGAGGGGTCTGAGGGAATGAGGCCATTACTCAGATGAAAGTAGAGACCAGCTTGTCTTTTTTTTTTTTTAAAGATTTTATTTATTTATTTGAGAGAGAGAATGAGATAGAAAGAGAGAGCATGAGGGTCAGAGGGAGAAGCAGACTCCCCACTGAGCAGGGAGCCCGATGTGGGACTCGATCCCAGGACTCCAGGATCATGACCTGAGCCGAAGGCAGTCGCTTAACCAACTGAGCCACCCAGGCGCCCCAAGACTAGCTTGTCTTGTAAAAGGCATCCCATCCCTGGTTCTGGGCCTAGGTGCCTAGAACTGCCCTGTTTTGGCATCTACCAGTATCTATCCCTTAAGTCCCGTTATTTGTTTGTTTGTTTTTGTTTTGTTTTAATTCATTTGTCAGAGAGAGAGCGCGCGCTTACATAAGCGGGGGAGTGGCAGGCAGAGGGAGACACAGGCTCCCCACTGAGTAAGGAGCCCGATCTGGAGCTCGATCTCAGGACCCTGGGATCATGACCTGAGCCTAAAGCAGATGCTTAACCGACTGAGCCACCCAGGAATCCCTTAAGTCCCGTTTTTTACAATGGTTATTTTGATTCTGGTTTCTGTCATCTGCAACCCGAAGAACCCTGACTAATAAATCCACCATATTCAAAATTTACCTTGCAAGCGCAGTAAGTATATTCATATAAAAATACTGGGGATTAAAAAAATACTGGGGATTAAAATTCACTTTGAGGATTTATCAATGATAAAAAGCCCTTCACATGAACGTCAGCTAGACTTATTGTGGTGTTCTTTTTGCAATACATATCTTCCTCAACTTATCATGGGATTACATCCCATAAGGTTACACCCCAATAAACCCATTGTAAGTTAACAATATTGTAAGTCAAAAATGCATTTAATACACCTAACCTATAGAACATAATACCTTAGCCTAGCAGAACTTAAATGTGCTCAGAACACTTATATTAGCCAATAGTTGGGCAAAATCATCTAACATAAAGCCTCTTTTATAATAAAGCACTGAATGTATCATGTAATTTATTGAATACTACACTAAAAGTAAAAATCAATGGCTCTATGGGTGAGAACTTACAACTGTAAGTCTGTCAGTTACCTTCATGATCATGTGGCTGACCGGGAGCTAAGGCTCACTGTCATTGCCCAGCATCAAGAGAGAATATCATACCACACATCTGGGAAAAGATCAAAATTCAAAATCTGAAGTACGGTTTCTATGGAATGTGTATCTCTTTCACATTATCATAAAATTGAAAAACTGGGGCGCCTGGGTGGCTCAGTTGGTTAAGCAACTGCCTTCGGCTCAGGTCATGATCCTGGAGTCCCGGGATCGAGTCCCACATCAGGTTCCCTGCTCAGCGGGGAGTCTGCTTCTCCCTCTGACCCTCCTCCCTCTCATGTTCTCTGTCTCTCATTCTCTCTCTCACAAATAAATAAAATCTTAAAAAAAAAATTGAAAAACTGTAAGTCAAACCATAGTAAGTTGGAGACCATCTGTACATACAAATATGGAATCATTATGTTGAATACCTGAAAGAAATGTTATATGACAATTATACTCCTCCACTAAAAAAAGCCCTTCATGACATCCACTTTTAAATGGCTTCATGAAACTTCACCAAAGAAATGGAAAAGAAACAGAATGGTTAGTATTTTTTAAATGTAGAGAGAGAGCATGAATGTCACAAAAATCCTGATCTAACATGTGATGAATGGAAAGCTGTATTATCTAAAGTGGACAAGATTTACAGATGCTAGTAATACTTGGAAATTTGAAGCAAATCTTAACACTCTCCAAAGTTAATTCACATTTTACCAAATTCTCAAAAGACTGATAAAGACTGGAAGGTGTGGGGCGCCTGGGTGGCTCAGTTGTTAAGCATCTGCCTTTGGCTCAGGTCATGATCCCAGGGTCCTGGGATCGAGCTCCATGTCTGGCTCCTGGGTCAGTAGGGAGCCTGCTTCTCCCTCTTGCACTCCCCCTGCTTGTGTTCCCTCTCTCGCTGTGTCTCTCTCTGTCAAATAAATAAATAAAATCTTAAAAAAAAAAAAAAAAGACTAGATGGTGCCGAAAGGAAATCTTTATAGCAAACTTACTGATATCAAGTACAAGAAAAGGATCTGCTGACAACTCCAGAGCCTATCTTGAACCTAAACTAATGCTATACAAAATGCTTCTCACAAAAAGGCAAACTTCTCAATATTAAAGAAGGGCTCTTAGGGGCACTTGGGTGGTGCAGCTGCTTAAGCGTCCAACTCTTGCTTTCAGCTCTAGTGGTTGTCTCAGGGTCCTGGGACTGAGCCCTGTGACAGGCTCCACGCTCAGCCCAGAGTCTGCCTGAGATTCTCTCTCTCCCTCTGCCCCTCCCCACCGCTCTCTCTTCCTCTCTAAAATAAAGAAATCTTTAAAAAAAAAAGAAGAAGAAGAAAGGCTCTTAGGCTGTATTTGTTTTTTTGTGGAGAAAGGCTATCATGCCATTCTTATTTATAAAACAAAGTATAATTACTATTTTATTTCTGCTTTACAAACCACATAAACTGAATCTTGATTTGGTATTTTTCTGATTAGCATTCTAACGAAAAATGAGTTAGAGGAATTTATTATGAAGTACTTTGGAGAGTTTGGGTTCTTTCTCTAGTAGTACTGATAACTCAAAAAAGCCTTTTTCAGTTGTTTTATCGATCACAGAGAAAGTAATTTAATTCTATAGAATATTACTTGCTTCACATTTAAAAAAAAATTAAGATATACATTCAGGGATGCCTGGGTGTCTCAGTCGGTTAAGCGTCTGCCTTCAGCTCAGGTCATGATCCTGGGATCCTGGGATCGAGTCCCGCATCGGGCTCCCTGCTCGGCGGGGAGCCTGCTTCTCCCTCTGCCTGCCACTCCCCCTGCTTGTGCTCTCTCTCTGACAAATAAATAAATAAAATCTTAAATAAATAAACGAATAAACAAACAAATAAATAAAAATTAAGATATACATTCAAAGACAATAATAAATTTTTACAATTTACATGGGCACCTGGGTGGCTCAGATGGTTAGGTGTCTGCCTTCTGCTCAGGTCTGATCCCAGGGTCCTGGGATGGAGTCCCGCATCGGGCTCCCTGCTCGGCGGGAAGCCTGCTTCTCCCTCTCCCGCTCCCCCTGCTTGTGTTCCCTCTCTCGCTGTCTCTCTCTCTCTCTGTCAAATAAATAAATAAAATCTTTAAAAAATTTTTTTTACAATTTACAATAAATTATTTACAAATGTTCAATCCATATGCCTAAGGACCTATAGATAAATTGTGCATTTTCCTATATTTTTTTGCATTCACCAAAAGTAAAACTTTTTAAAAGTAGAACACTTAAAAAATAATTTTGTCTAGGGGCACTGGGTGGCTCACTGGGTTAAGCGTCTGCCTTCAACTCAGGTCATGATCCTGGAGTCTCGGGATCGAGTCCCGCATCGGGCTCCCTGCTCAGCTGGGAGAGTTTACTTCTCCCTCTGCCACTCCCCACCCCAGCTCATGCTCTCTCTCAAATAACTAAATAAAATCTTAAAAAAAAAAAAAAGAAAATTTTGTCTAGACTGAATAGAGAAAGTAAGTCTATGTGAAATTCGAATTTTCAAAAAGTAAATATACTCTTCGGGGAAAGTGACACCTTTTTAAGATGCTAATGATAGCTATAAGGAACTCTCAGAATTCTACACATAAGAGAATATCCTCCCCCTAATGACCAAGAAATGGGGCTGAGAGTGATGTGGACACTGAAATGCAAAAAATGGGCCCTTTCATTCCATTCCAGATAGACCGCCGTGATGGTAGAACTCTTACTCCTCATGCCTCTTGCTGTGCAACATTGCTTTACGATTTGTAAAAATCACTGAGACGATGTTCTATATCTTGATTTAGGTGGTGGCTGCATCTTTTGTAGTTACATAGGTGTTTGTACTTGGTAAAATTCATCAAGCCATACAGTTCAAAATCTGTCCATTTTATTTTATGTAAATATACCTCAACTTTTAGAAATATTACCTAAAAGCACAGTGTGTGACCCTCAATAAATGCTGTTGCTAAAAAAAAAAACACCAAGAAGCAAAGATCTACTAATGCTGCTCAAGACGATTAAAAATTCCCCAGACAGGGGTGCCTGGGTGGCTCAGTTGGTTAAGCGACTGCCTTCGGCTCAGGTCATGATCCTGGAGTCCCTGGATCAAGTCCCTGGATTGAGTCCCATATGGGGCTCCCTGCTCGGCAGGGAGTCTGCTTCTCCCTCTGACCCTCCCCCTCTCATGTGCTTTCTCTCTCTCTCTCTCTCTCAAATAAATAAAATCTTTAAAAAAAATTCCCCAGACATATATTGTCTGTGATATATAATTTTTTAAATTTTACTTATTTATTTGACAGAGAGAGAGAGAGAAAGAATGAGCCAGGAAGAAAGGCAGAGGGAGAAGGAGAAGCAGACTCCAACGAGCAGGGAGCCTGATGGAGGGCTTGATCCGGGGACCCTGGGATCATGACCTGAGCTGAAGGCAGAAACTTAACCGACTGAGCCACCCAGATGCCCCATTTGTGATATTTTAAAACGTGTTATAGGGGCACCTGGGTGGCTCAATCATTAAGTGTCTGCCTTCAGCTCAGGTCATCTGGGATCAAGTCCCCCATTGGGCTCCCTGCTGAGCAGGGAGCCTGCTTCTCCCTCTCCTACTCCCTCTGCTCGTGTTCCCTCTCTCGCTGTGTCTCTGTCAAATAAATAAAATATTTTTTAAAAAATAAATAAAAAATAAAAATAAACAAAAATGAAGTGTTATAATTAGTTAAGGGTCAGTTATGGATATAAGAAATATCTACATTTCCCAAAAGAGAACTTCGAACGTCTCTTTCTGTAGATAGTGGAAGATAATGTACATTATTTTTCTTAATCTGTATTTCCAAGTTTTTCCATAATGAAAATGGATTACTTGTGTTTTAAAAAAGGAGGCATGGTTTCAAGACTATTAAATTCAAACTGGAATAAAGCCATTTTAGCCTTAGCACCCACAATACCGGGAAGGTGCAGTAGAGGGGGTGGGAAGCCAGAGCAGTTCAATGAATGGGGATACATCTAGAAGAAATATTAGAGCATCATTCTGAGTTTCACATGAACTTTAATAAAACATTCACCATGTATCTGACTCGGCAATTAAAATGATTGGATTTAGAAGACAGAAGTTTATCATCCTCACCAGAAAAGGGAGAGAGAAAGAGAGCCACCTTCCTTTGGGTTTGCTGTATGACATCTCTTAAGTGTTTTGTCACTGTAGGCCTTTGTGAAACACTGTGACCACCCCCACTGCATCTAGCTGTGAATAATTTACATAACAGATCTTGTAGAAAGGTCCTGTTACAGGAGATAGGGTACATCTTTTGTTTTTTTCTGCTCAGCATTCACTCTTTACGGTGTTCCTCTATTCCTCATTCTGGCAGACTGCTGATTGTGGGAGCCCACCCATGGCTAGAGGGATGGACACATCTCAGTAAGAAGCCAGGGAAACTTTTACAGGGAACTTTACTGTTGACATGAGGCACACAGGTACTGCAGGGGTTGGACCCCATCATCTGCTGGCAAGAGCTGAAAGAAGTAGCACACAAGTTCCCCACTAGTAAGATCTGGACTTTTCTGGGTCGAGAACTTCTCAAGGCTGGGTATGCAATTCCTCCTTCTAAGCTATGATCTCTACCTAATATGCTGCCAATAAATTCTTTGTTTATTTAGCCAAAGTTTTGTTTCTTGCAATTGAATCCTCAATGATACAAGGGAAGCAGTTCTATATTATTTCAAAATAAACCCAACTAGGGGCTCCTGGGTGGCTCAGTCGTTAAGCATCTGCCTTCAGCTCAGGTCATGATCCCGGTGTCCTGGGATCGAGCCCTGCATCGGGCTCTCCGCTCAGCAGGAAGCCTGCTTCTCCCTCTCCCACTCCCCCTGCTTGTGTTCCTTCTCTCGCTATCCCTCTCTCTGTCAAATAAATAAATAAAATCTTAAAAAAAAAATAAAAATAAACCCAACTGGCGGAAGGGGAGGGAGAGGTATGCAATGGGAAAGGTTCAGGACCATGGACCTTGGATAAATCACGTAACGAAGACGCCTGAAGTTTAGCACAGTGGCGGCATTGTACCCAATGGGGTTTATCAGAGGCACAATTATTTCTAATTGAAAACTCTTCTCAATGCCCTTCCTTGAGTACTTGAAACACAGATGCCTGAGTCTCTCAATCCCTTCAAAGATAAAATCAAAGATTCTTTGGGGGCAAGACAGAAACCCAACTTGAACCATCTTTTTTTTTTTTTAATTGGCTCCACGCCCAGTGTGGGGCTTGAATTCACAACCCTGAGATCAAAAGTCACATGCTCTACTGACTGAGCCAGCCAGGTGCCCCCTAACTTGAACCATCTTCATCACAAAAGGGATTTACTAAAGAGAAGCCACAATAATCTAAAAGGAAAACAATCAAGTCTAAGTAGTTATTGTTCTGTCTCTCATCTCTGGTCCTCTCAGCATGTCAACTTCCTTTTCTCCTCCTGCAGATCCGTTAATTACAAGAGAGGGAAGGAGCAAATCCTGCACTCAGAATCACACAGAGTTAGGAGCACTCCATGAAGCTATGTCACAGCAGAGTGTTAGATCAAGGCCCAAAGACCGAGGAGTCCCAGCAGCTCCGTCTGAAGATAAAAGAATGTGACACAACTGTTAAGTAGTTAGCTGTCAAGCTATCTCAAGAAGTAGAAGCAACTGAGGAAGGCAGCTCTCCCCCAATTCCAAGGAACTTCAGGCGCTGTTCTCACCTCTCTGCCCAAAGATGGATGGAAGAGTTTCTTTCTTCATTTGGGGAACCAGAGCCTCATACCCACAGAGGCCCAAAAGCCCTTCTGCCATTCCCCTTGCATGGCTACTCCTCTTTACAGAACATATAGTCACCCTGCTCTGACTCTCTGTCTTATTTATTTATTTATTTTTAAAAAGATTTTATTTATTTATTTGACAGAGAGAGAGACACAGCGAAAGAGGGAGCACAAGCAGGGGGAGCAGGAGCAGGAGAAGCAGGCTTCCCGCTGAGCAGGGAGCCCGATGTGAGTCAATCCCAGGCCCCTGGGATCAGGACCTTAGCCGAAGGCAGACGCTTAACGACTGAGCCACCCAGGCGCCCCCCTCTCTCTCTCTTATTTAGCCAGATTAGTCAAACTCTCTTATCCTACTGTAAAGAAAAGGGCCCCTTTCTTTTTATTCAAAGGCATATGAAGGGAGAACCCACATTTGAGTTTGCCCCAGGATCCAATTTTACAACACTGAGGTTTCTCCAATGGTTACAATAACTAGTTGTAAAACATAATGAAAGAGTAAAAAAAAAATTTTTTTTTAAGATTTTATTTATTTGACAGAGAGACACAGTGAGAGAGGGAAAACAGCAGGGGGAGTGGGAGACGGAGAAGCAGGCTTCCCACGGAGCAGGGAGTCGGATGCAGGGCTCGATTCCAGGACCCTGGGATCATGACCTGAGCTGAAGGCAGACGCTTAACGACTGAGCCACCCAGGCGCCCCAAAAAACTTTTTTTTTTTTTAAACAATAGCCACCAATCTTCAGGGAGAAGACTGATTCTGAATTCCAGGAAAATCAGTTCTCCTCTCTCTCTTCTCTCTCTCTTCCAGGGAGGATCAGTTCTCTCACCTCTTCTGATCCTGATGGAGCTAGTTTGCATTTCACTCGTCTCACAGGGTCTGGTGAAAACACTTTGACCAATTTCTGGTGCAGACCATTTACATAATGTATATGGCACAGAGCAAAACTAAAATGCAGGGTTCCCTGTTCAAAAGTTACTATGAATTTTAAAAATGGCAGTAGCAGAGCATTAAACCAAATGTGGGACTTTTCTAAGCACAGGGCCCTGAACTGCACACAGTTTGCCCCAGAAGCAGGTCCTGTTCTGTGCTCCGCTCTTGAACCACAGGTGCTCTCTAACAGGCCAGGGTCCGAGCAGGAAACAACCATCTTGCCCCAAAGCATCCCAGGCCAGAGAGATGCAACTTTCTCTCCAACACGTCTTTTACATCCATCCTTCCCCCAGTTCTTTCAGACATCTTATGTAACTGGAAGACACTTAGGAGGTTTTCCTAGAATAAACAGTCTGCTTAAAGACTAGTAAAATATTCATTCTTGCCAGATAGAAATTACTTGCAGCTTTCACAGGAATTTTTAATTCCTTCAGCTGCAACCCATTAAGGTTTACAAAACTCAGCATCTGAATTTCGGCCTAAATTCTCTGAACAAAGCTGAGGGTCCCTCAAGCCCACAGGCCTCAATGGGAAACAGCAACATTGGCTTGCTCCTGCCCCTGAAAAAGCAAGTTATTATTGTATTTTGTGTATATGTACTTGACCACAATGTTGAACTCTCCAGAGACTTTTAATTAATTCTTGTAGGCTTTCCAGGTATGCAACCAAATCATCACAAATAATGCCATTTGCTTTCTCCTTTTGATTTGTCAAAGCTCATTCTGTCTCATCTTTTCATATTTGTTATAATGCAGTTTCTTTTAAAACTAGCTGACAGATGAATCTTGTTTTGTGGGAAACTAGAAAATTTGAGAATACAGCTTATCTAGGGAAATAAATGCCTAGGAACAATGAAGAAAATTGGGGGAAAAGAAGGATTAATTAGGAGGGATTACCATGCCAGATATCAAAATATCCTATTGAATCATGGAAATTAAAATAATGACACATCCTGACAAAAATAGATCTTCAGAAGAAAACAAAATGTTCAAACTAAATTTGTACATATTTAGTATACAAGAAAGTAGAATTTCAAATCAGTAAAGAAGTGATAGATTATTTAGTAAATGATGTTTCAAAAACTAAAAATGAGGATTAAGAATATAACCATAATTGTAACTAAAGAATTACAAGAAAATATTTTATTATTTATTTATTTTTTTTTTTTTAAAGTATTCTCTACCCCAATTTGGGGGCTTGAACTCCCAATTCTGACGTCAAGACTCACATGCTCTACTGACTGAGCCAGCTCAGTGCTGCTCAAAACACATTTCAATAATCTTGGGACATAGAAGGCCATTCTAAGCATGAGTCAAATCCAGGAACCCATACAGAAAAAGATTGTTAAAAATGTCTATTTAGGGGGGCGCCTGGGTGGCTCAGCTGGTTAAGTGTTCGACTTTTGATTTCAGCTCAGGTCATAGGATCGAGAGCGGTATCGGTCTCCACACTCAGTGGGGAGTCAGCTTGAGATTCTCTCTCTCTCCCTCTCCCTCTGCCCCCACCCCACCAAGTACAAATGCTCTATCTAAGATAAATAAATAAATCTTTCAATTGAAAAAAAATGCCTATTTAGGGGACACCTGCATGGTTCAGTCAGGTAAGTGTCCGACTCTTTTTTTTTTTAAGATTTTTATTTATTTATTTATTTGACAGAGAGAGACAGCAAGAGAGGGAACACAAGCAGGGGGAGTGGGAGAAGGAGAAGCAGGCTTCCCACTGAGCAGAGAGCCCGACACGGGGCTCGATCCCAAGACCCTGGGATCATGACCTGAGCCAAAGGTAGACGCTTAATGACTGAGCCACCCAGGTGCCACAGTGTCTGACTCTTGATTTCAGCTCAGGTCTCCATCTTGGGGTTGTGAGTTCATGACCAGTGTGGAGCCTACTTCAAAAAAAAAAGTTAGGAAAAAAAAATGCCTATTTAACAATTTAATGCTCTGTAGAGAGTAAATGATCACAAAGTTGAAAGGAAAGATATTTGTAAAATATTAAAAAAAGTGTCTTTATATAAAATATTAAAAGTTTCTACAAATTATTATTAAAAAGATAAAAATCCAATAGAAAAATAAGCAAAGAATTTGTTAAGTCATGAAAAAAATAGTCTCCAATGATCATATGAAAAGTACTTACCCTCATCAATAATGTATCAGTTGGCTTATTAAATATGGAAGAGTTTAAAAGTTTAACCATTCTCGGTTCTGGTGAGGAAACACATTTGGGTACAACCTATTTAAAGGACAGTAGGTAATATCAATCAAATTAAAAGTGCATATACCCTTTGACCCAGTGATTCTACTTCCAGAAAGTCATATAACAGAAAGACAGATGAGTGTTTAAAAATATATTCATCTCATCTTTGTGGTAAATGATCTAATTGTTCAAAATTGGGTACTGGGGACACCTGGGTGGCTCAGTCAGTTAAGCATCTGCCTTCGGCTCAGGTCATGATCCCAGGGTCCTGGGATGGAGTTCCGCATCGGGCTCCTTGCATACTGAGGAGCCTGCTTCTCCCTCTGCCTGCCCCTCTCCCTGCTCGTGTGCATACCCGCTCTCTCTCTCTGACAAATAAATAAAATATTTTTAAAAATACACAAAATTGGGTACTAGTTGGATAAATTGTGGAATATCCATGTAACCCATATAACTTAACATAGAAAAAGAATGAATCAAATCTGTATGTGCTCACATGGGAAAAGATGTCCGTAAGTACATTGAGAAATGAACAAAGCAAGCTGAAGAATAGAACAGATAGTAAGATTCCATTTTGTTAAGAACAAGATGTGCTCAAAGGTCAAGGAAATCACCTTCTCTAGCTCCCAGTGCTAAACCACTTTTTATGCCCTTACCCTGAATTTTTTTTCTTTAGAGTATGTATGCTCATTGGACATTGCCTTTGTTTATTGTTTGTAGAAAGCTGCATGTGTGCAAGGACTTTATTTGCTCAATGCTCTATCCTCACTTTTTAAAACATTTTAGGCGCTCCATAAATAATACCTGAAAAAAATGAGTGGAAGCCCAGAAACATACACACATATATATTTCAAAAAATTATATATGGTTCAAAGAATGTGGATTTAAGGGAATAAAATTTCCATGATCTGCCACTAAATGCTAAAATATCCTAAGATAATTAATGTTTGTATAAACTTTTTCCAGTAGACAAAGTAGCTTTAGTTACAGAGTGTCATTTGGTCCTTAACCATCCCTATGAAATACATAAATATAGAAATAATTAATATATATTTGCACTATATGGTTTACTAAAGTCAGTCTTTCAATTTATGGTCCCAATCTTGCTCAGTTCATTCCTTTCTATTTTGCTTTCCAGACTACTTCCTGAACACTGCACAGTTTTATTCATAGTTATGTATATATGTATATATATTTCCCTCATTTGAAAATGTTTCTCCATGCCTCTTCACGCAGTATACCTGTACTCATCCTTCAAAAGCCTGTTCATGTGAGACAACCGGCCTCATTCCTCTTTCTCCAACTGCAGAACTACACAGGAAACAAGACCTACCACCTACCCACCCAGTGCTTACCCCAAAATTTACCCCAGAAGCCCCCCAGGCCGGACTGGCCCCGCCCAGGCAGGAGGACGCGGGGTTCGAAGTCCCCGCCCCTTCCGAGGAGTTTCCCAAAACCCAGCGCGGCAGTCCTCAGCCGCGCTAAGATGGCGACTCCCATGCATCGGCTCATAGCTCGGAGACAAGCGTAAGTGAGGGCCCGAGTAGGGCCGCGGGGAGGGCTGGGGGCGGGGAGAAGCACGTCAGCCGGCGGGTGAGCCCCGGCCGGGATGTGGGGCAGGTGTCGGATCTTCTGTGTGGACGGGCGGAGGGTGGTCGTTTCTCACTTGTTGCTGCTCCACAGGGGCTCCGCCCGGGTGCTAAGTTTGGTGTCCACGGGCTAGTGATTGCGTGGAAGACGACTGCGTAAGGTCCACGGGGCGGGACCTAGGTTGTGGGGTGGGTGTGGGGGGGTCTGAAGAGAGCTTAGCGTTTGCTTTCCGCACAGGGGACGCCCAGGAGTTGGGCACTAAGTGGCGTATGCCCCTTTGCCCACCCAGCCGCTCACCCTTCGGGTGGCCAGGGGAAGCCTGAAGCCCTGATCCGACACCTTCTACTCTCACCGACGTAAACCTTCAGCTCCATATGCAGTCTCCAGACCAGCTGACTTTTCCTGCCCCCTTCCTATCGCCTTCCCTAGGAACAGCCTGACTACAACGCCGATTTTCCTCCCAAGTTATTTTCTCTCTGCCATTCATTCTCTTCCATAAATAATAATTTATTCATTATCTGTCGCTCTCTGCCAGAATTTGGGTATAAAGAAAAAGAGGTGTTCAAGACAAGAATTCCTGCTTTCAGGAAACTTACATTCCATTGGTAAAGAGTCGATAAACTAAACATTTTAAGTAAATAGAGTTGGTGTTAAGAGCTTTGAAGGAGGGGCACCTGGGTGGCTCAGTCGTTAAGCGTCTGCCTTCGGCTCAGGTCATGATCCCAGGGTTCTGGGATCGAGCCCCACATCGGGCTCCCTGCTCCGCGGGAAGCCTGCTTCTTTCTCTCCCACTCCCCCTGCTTGTGTTCCCTCTCTCGCTGTGTCTCTCTCTGTCAAATAAATAAATAAAATCTTTAAAAAAAATAAAAAATAAATAAAAATTAAAAAAAAAAGAGCTTTGAAGGAAATAAGAGGTGATGGAAAGAAAGGCCCAGGTTAGATTGGTTGGACTGGAAAGACATCTCTGAAGTGGTGGCATTTGAACAGAGATTGAAAGTGTGAGAAAAGAGCCAGTGGTGAGAGGATTTGGGGAAAGAGCATCGGACAGTGACATAATTGCTTTAAGACAGGAAAGAACTTCAGTTTTTTGGGGGTTTTTTTAAGAGGGGGGGTGGGGAGAGAGAATCTTAAACAGGCTACACAGCCAGTTTGGAACACAGTATGGGGCTTGATCCCCAACCCTGAGATCATGACCTCAGCCGAAATCGGGAGTCCTCCGCACAACTGACTGAGCCACCTAGGCTTCCCAAGAACTTTAGTTTTTAAGAACTGAAAGTTGGCTATTGTGGCTAGTGACCAAGAGAGTGGCACAAGAGGTTTGCCATGGATGCAGATAGCATCCTACATGCCCCTTTCCTGTAAAGCGTTTTTTTTTCCTACCAACCTGCACACCCGAAAACCTCCATTTTCCCATTCTTTTAGCATTTCATGCTGTTCCCATTTGCAAGTCCATAATATATCACTCATAGTCTGCTTGCATATATATATATATATATATGTATTTTTCTTTTTACATTTCTGTTTTTTATTCTTTTTTGTTGTCTTTCCTTCTCTTCTTTCCTTCGGATTCTACCTCTCACACCTGATGAAAAGAGTTCCTTGAGCGTCAGGATAAAGACCTAGGGAGTCAGGGTAGTATGCCTGGTGGAGGAGAGGCTTGAAAGTCAGACAATTCTGAAGTCAAGAATGGAGTGAATATAATACATAATAGGTGTGCTAAATTATGTCACCAGAGTCTCTAACTCTCAGGTTTGCTCTTTTGGGTGTTAGTTCCACACTTGGATAGGTTAGGTTCATTCCATTGGTCCCAAGATGTTTGTACTATTTTTTGGTCCTTTATATCCTCTCACCTTCAACTTGATGGCATCTCATATGTGTAGATTGAATCATGTCTATGGGACTGTGATGCTCTGATTGGCAGATTGCGTTCTTTTACTAGCACAATTGGATGGATCTCTATAAACCGATGATGAGCTAGGTAGGTAGGTTAGATAGATAATAAATGCTGGGATGGCAAAACCAAGCAATGTCCACTTAAATATGAAGTGAAAGACTTTCAGCAATCTAAAGAATATTGCTATTTCTCATCTCAGAAGTATCAGAAAGTTCAACAAATGTTGTGGGTTTTTTTTTTTTTTTAAGATTTTATTTATTTATTTGACAGAGAGAGATACAGCAAGAGAGGATACACAAGCAGGGGGAGTGGGAGAGGGAGAAGCAGGCTTCCCGCAGAGCAGGGAGCCTGATGGCTGGGCTCCACCCAGGACCCTGGGATCATGACCCGAGCAAAAGGCAGACGCTTAATGATTGAGCCACCCGGGCAGCCCCAAACGTTGTTTTTCTATGGAATGCCTATATTTGCTACATGAGCTACACAGAAGTAAAAGAAATCTTGCCTTTAGGAGCTTCTGGTCTTGTTGGCAAGAAAACTCCTGGGTGGCTACATCTACTTATATGTAAGTAGATTGTAGAATCTTGGCACTGTGTGGGTCATTTCTTCTGCTAAACCTTCCACTAGATTCTTCACCATCCAGGGGAATTATCTAACTTTGGCTTGAGGACCTCCAGGAAGGACATACTTACCTTCTGAAGTAGCCTGTTACATTTTTCAAATCTATCAAAAGTTTACATTGAACTGAAAGGAAAATAATATTTATGAAGCTAAACCCTAATCCCGTCTAACTTCCTAGCTTTGGACCTAAACTGTGATTTCAGTCAATTAAAAACCCTAGGTGTTATCCACTTGAATTACCATCAAGTCAAATTTCCCCTGTCTTGGTACTGGTATTGATTTTCTGGACTTAAAGAGTCAGACTTACGTTTACCCTTGTTAAATTTCATTTTGTTAGATTTGACACTGAGTTCTAGCTTGTCAAGACATTTTTGGGTCCTGATTTGGTTATCCTTTGTATTAGCCCTCCCTCTTAGCTTTGGGTCAGCTGCAGGTTAGATAAATAGGCACATCTGTGTCCTCCAAGTCATTTATAAAATGGTGAACAAATCCAAACTGAGGACCAAGCCCTCAGGCCATCACTGGATACCTCTTTATACATTTACTTCAACCCATTAAACAGTAGTCTTTTGTGGGGCACCTGGGTGGCTCAGTTAGTTAAGCAACTGCCTTTGACTCAGGTCATGATCCCAGGGTCCTAGGATCAAGCCCCGAGTTGGGCTCCCTGCTCAGCAGGAGGCCTGCTTCTCTCTCTCTGCCTGCAGCTCTCCCTGCTCGTGCTGTCTCTCTCTCGTCTGTCAAATAAATAAATAAAATCTTAGAAAGAAACCAAAAAAACAGTAGTCTTTTGTCCATGATGTTCAACTGATCTACCTAATTGTTCTGTTTTGTTCACAAGGATATTGTAAAAGACTTTCCAATATGCCTTATTGAAATACAAATTCCCAAAAGCCATTAAGAGTATTAATGTGTAATGATTTGATACTTAGTGATCAGGGCTTTTATTTCTGAATGGATTTAATAAATCCAGCCAGAATTTTGCCTAGAATGAATGTCAAGTTCACTGGTCTAGTTTGTGGAATCTACCTATCTCCCCACTTTGAAAATCAAAACTGCATTTGCCTACTTCTAGTCTTTCAGCACCACTCCTGTTTGCCAGGGTCTCTCAGATTACCAGCAGCAGTATAGTCAACTCACCTGGAAAATCTCTGGTATGTTGGGGAGCAGTCACTTGGGCCATTGTGACTTAAACACATTCAGAGTGGATAAAAGCACTCTTACACACCCCTCCCTATCTTGAGGTTCAGTTCTGCTCTTCTCATTCTGCATATCATTGTGTTTGAGTGAAGACTGAAGCAAAATAAAAATAATCCTGCTTGTACTCTCAGCCTATAACTTAACATTGGTGATGTATTCGCCTAGCACCCCAAATAATGAGCCTCTCCCTTTTTTTTTTTTTAATATTTTATTTATTTATTTGAGAGAGAGAGTGAGAGAGAGAAAGAGCACAAGAGGGGGGAGCTGGAGAGGGAGAAGCAGACTCCCTGCTGAGC
Source organism: Neomonachus schauinslandi (assembly GCF_002201575.2). Lineage (NCBI taxonomy): Eukaryota > Metazoa > Chordata > Mammalia > Carnivora > Phocidae > Neomonachus > Neomonachus schauinslandi. The sequence continues at coordinate 24,598,962 of NC_058409.1, read as the reverse complement.
AGGGAGCCCGATGCGGGACTCGATCCCGGGACTCCAGGATCATGACCTGAGCCGAAGGCAGTCGCTTAACCAACTGAGCCACCCAGGCGCCCGAGCCTCTCCCTTTTTTTGGTTCTTTGTACTTTAAATGTAACTAAAACATAAAACAATTTTTGTTGTTCTTGATACTTTTCACAAGCCTCAGCTTATTTTGGTAGGGTATTTATTTATATTAGGCTTAGATACTAATTTTACAGGCCTTTAGCGCTCTCCTATATTCCTTAGTTATATGTTCCTTTGAAAAATATCTTTTACAACTTGTTTTATGACTTCACATGCAGTCTGTGTTCATTGTAGGCAAGTTAGAGAATACAGATAACAAAAAATATATTATAATCCTATCCCAAAGATAATCATTTTTACATATTAATGTATAACCTTTCAGGCCATTTTTAATATTTTAAATGGCCTGATAGTGTTCCTTATGGATAAACAATAGCACAATAACTTTTTGTTATTAGAAAATAACGTTAGTGGAAATAACATTTCCTTTGCGGTTGGATAGTTAAGTTTACCTTTTTCTTTCTTTTTTTTTTTTTGAGTATAGTTGACACACAATGTTATATTAGTTTCAGTTGTACAACATAGTGATTCCACAAGTTTATACATTATGCTGTGTTCACTGTAAGTGTAGCTTCCATCAGGTTTACTCTTATAAACCATATTGTACTTCCTATAATAAATATACAACTAAATTTTTGCATATATCCATTATTCTGGGTTAACTGTATAGACTTTTTTTAAAACCAGGTTTACTGATGTTTAATTTACATTTAGCAAAATTCATTGCACATATTTATTTTTGAGAGAGAGAGAGAGACAGAGCATGTGTGCACGAGCAGGGTTGGGGGTGGTGCAGAGGGGGAGTGGGAGAGGGAGAAGCAGGCTTCCTGCGGAGCAGAAAGCCGGATGTGGGGCCTGATCCCAGGACACTGGGATCATGACCTGAGCCGAAGGCAGACGCTTAATGACTGAGCCACCCAGGCGCCCCAAGTTTGGGATTATTTTTAATAAAAGTGCTATAAATGTTTACATATAGTTTTGGGTTTTTTGTTTGTTTGTCTTGAGAGAGAGAGCTCATGCCGGAGCGTGGGGGAGGGCAGAGGGAGAGGGAAAAAGAATCTTAAGCAGACTCCATGCCCACCTTGAGCCTTACGCAGGCTTAATCTCACAACCCTGAGATCATGACCTGAGCCGAAATCAAGAGTCAGGCTCAGGGGCGCCTGGGTGGCTTAGTCATTACGCATCTGCCTTCGCCTCAGGTCATGATCCCAGGTTCCTGGGATGGAGCCCCGCATCGGGCTCTCTGCTAGGCGGGACGCCTGCTTCTCCCTCTCCCATTCCCCCTGCTTGTGTTCTCTCTCTCGCTGTCTCTGTCAAATAAATAAATAAAATCTTTAAAAAAAAAAAGAGTCAGGCTGAGCCACCCAAGGGCCCTCTGTAGTCTTTTGTGTAAACTTAGGTTTTCCTTTTTCTTTTCTTTTTAATTACTTTATTTTTGCAAGAGAGAGAGAGCGCGAGCGAGAGCACGAGCAGAGGGAAGGGGCCAAGGGAGAGGGAGAAACAGGCTCCCCACTGAGCAGGGACCCCAGTGTGAGACTCAATCCCAGGACCCCAGGATCATGACCTGAGCCAAAGGCAGATGCTTAACAGACTGAGCCACACAGGCACCCTGAGTTTACCCTTTTTCTTAGGTACATAACCTAAGAGTGGATTGCTTGACCATATAGTAACTTTTTCAGAAATCTTATTGGAAACTGGCAAACTTTTTCAAAGTTTGTCTTTTTGCACATCGCAATCTAATTGTTCCAGTACCAGTAGTTGAAAAGACATTTTTCTCTACTGAATTTCTTTTGCACCTTTGTCACAAAACAGCTGCCCATGTATGTGTGTGGATTCTATTCTTTTCATTGATCTGTTTGTTTATGTAAACTCCATACTGTCATGATAACTGTAGCTTTATAATAAGTCTTGAAATCAGGTAATGTTAGTCCTCTAATGTTGTTCTTTTTTTTTTTTTTTTAAAGATTTTATTTATTTATTTGAGAGAGAGAGAGCACATGAGAGGGGGGAGGGTCAGAGGGAGAAGCAGACCCCCTGCTGAGCAAAGAGCCGGATATGGGACTCGATCCCGGGACTCCAGGATCATGACCTGAGCCGAAGGCAGTCGCTTAACCAACTGAGCCACCCAGGCGCCCAGTCCTCTAATGTTGTTCTTTTTCACAGTTGTTGCAACTATTTTAGATTATTTGTGTTTTTGTGTGCATTTTAGAATCAGGTTATCAATTTCCACAAAAGAAACTGCTGAGATTTCAATTGAGATTGGACTGAATGTATAAATCAGCTTTTGAAGAGTGGATACTTGAACGGTCTTGAGTTTTCTGACCCATGAATGTGTGTTTAAAAATGTATTCATTTTTTTAAGGTTTTTAACTTATCTCACCGATGTTTTATAATTCAGTGTAGAGGTGTTGAACAACTTTCATCAGATTTATATCTAAGTATTGTAGTAGTATTTTTTATTTCAATTCTTTTAACTGTTAGTTGCTAGTTTGTAGAAATACAATTGACTTTTGTATATTGATCTTGTATCCTATGACTTTACTAATTTATTAGTTCTAGTAGCTCTGTTGTAGATTCCTAGGGATTTTCCACGTAGATAATCATCATTTATACTGTCTTGTTTGGTTTTTTTTTGGTATGTACATTTTTAAGATTTTTCTTGTAGTTACCAAATGGCCCTTCAGAAAGTTGGTGCAACTTATATTCTTACCAGCAGTTAAGAACCATATGCAAAGTGGGGCGCCTGGGTGGCTCAGTCATTAAGCATCTGCCTTCGGTTCAGGTCATGATCTCAGGGTCCTGGGATCGAGCCCCGCGTTGGGCTCCCTGCTCCGCGGGAAGCCTGCTTCTCCCTCTCCCACTCCCCCTGCTTGTGTTCCCTCTTTCACTGTGTCTCTGTCTGTCAAATAAATAAATAAATCTTAAAAAAAAAAAAAAAGAACATATGCAAAGTGCCCATTCTATACCTCCGCCAACAATAGGTCATCAGTATAGCAGGCATGTCCTACTACCTTAGGTATCAAAGGTCATGTCACATAAAAAGCCTGTACCATTAGAACACTTCTTTAGACCTCAGCTTAGGATATAGAAATGGAATACTGTGAATAGGGTATCCACATGGTTAGAAAGAAGTGCTAATCTTGTTTATTTTGAAATTATAAGTCGGCCTCATTCAGCACTCTCTGTGGAAGATCACTGTTTTTAGGGGTGATTAATTAATGGTTAGAACATGTCAATCAAGGGCGCCTGGGTGGCTTAGTCGTTAAGCGTCTACCTGAGCCCCACATTGGGCTCCCTGCTCGGCCAGGAGCCTGCTTCTCCCTCTCCCACTCCCCCCTGCTTGTGTTCCCTCTCTCGCTGTGTCTCTCTCTGTCAAATAAATAAATTAAAAAAAAAAAAGAACATGTCAATCATAGATGGGCTTTAGATATTTGTGAATATTCTATTTATAGCAACAGAAAACTCCACAGAGCTGGTGGATAATATTTTTAATAGATGGGAACTTAAGTTGTAAGTTTCTTAATATTGGGCCACCTGGGTGGCTCAGCCGGTTGAGCCTCCAACTCTTGCTTTCAGCTCAGGTCATGATCTCATGGTGTTGTGGGATCAATCCCCGCATTGGGCTCCACACTAAGTGGGGAGTCTGCTTGAAGATTCTCTCCTTCTGCCCCTCCCCCACTTGCTCTCATGCTCGCTCTGTCTCTCTCTCTAAAAAAAATAGAATTGATTTTAAAAAAATTAAGTTAATATTGGAAAAACAACCTATGAGTTGGAGAAGATTTCATTTCCTTGATTCTGAGAAGCTTCCCACACTACCAGTCATAGTTTCATTGTTAGGAAATATTGTGAAAGGCTTTGAAATGGATTTCAAAATAAATATTACTAGGTATCTTATCTAATCCACTCTTCCTGGCTATGTAACTCTATGAGGGCCTATGCATCATTGTCTTTGAGCTATTTTATAACTCTGTAAGGTATAGGAAACTGGTAGAAAAGATTCTTACCCATAAAAACGAGGTACAGTTGATTCTTGCAATGTGGCTATTAACTAGTTTTTAACTACCTGTAAATTCATTTCAGCATTCCTGATTGCATATGTATGTGTGTTTTTTGAATTGTCTTTTGAACCCGTTACACCATCTTACTGGTTCCTTTATTAATTAATGATTAGAGAAAACCTTTGACATGTTTGTTTTTTTAAAGATTTTATTTATTTATTTGACAGAGAGAGACACAGCGAGAGAGGGAACACAAGCAGGGGGAGAGGGAGAAGCAGGCTTCCTGCCGAGCAGGGAGCCCAATGCGGGGCTTGATCCCAGGACCCTGGAATTGTGACCTGAGCCGAAGGCAGACGCTTAACAACTGAGCCACCAGGCACCCCGACATGTATTTGTTTTATATGTATTTGTATGAGAGTCATGATTTTACACTTTTACAAGTTATCTTTTTTCTGAATTTATTATTTCTGGGGTGCATTGTACAATTGTGTATATGTTAAATGGTACTTTTTGCCTCAAAAGCTAATATTAAGGCCATAGAGTGTTTTATTATTGATGCCCTTAAAAATTTGCTATGGGGGGCGCCTGGGTGGCTCAGTCAGTTGGGTGTCTGCCTTCAGCTTGGGTCATGATCCAGGGGTTCTGGGATCGAGTCCCACATCGGGCTCCCTGCTCAGCAGGGAGTCTGCTTTTCCTTCTGCTCTGCTGCTCCCCCTGCTTGTGCTCTCTCTCTCTCTCAAATAAATAAATAAAATAAAAATTAAAAATAAATAAAAATTTGCTATGACAGGGGCGCCTGGGTGGCTGAGTTGTTAAGTGTCTGCCTTCCAATCAGGTCATGATCCCAGGGTCCTGGGATCGAGCCCCGCATCGGGCTCCCTGCTCGGTGGGAAGCCTGCTTCTCCCTCTCCCACTCCCCCTGCTTGTGTTCCCTCTCTCGCTGTCTCCCTGTCAAAATAAACTCTTAAAAAAAAAAATTTGCTATGACATTACGTATTCAGATAAGGCCTGAAATTATAATCATGGCTCTGGCAGTTGCTTGCTGAAATTTAAGAAGTATTACTAAGCAAAAAACTGAGTCTTCTTTATTATCTTTTAATACTATATCTACCAACATAGTCTTAGTTCTTTATTTGTAACATTCATTCTTCAAATTAGGATTAGTTTAAATTTTGGACAGATGCTAAAACTAAATTATTGTCAAGATTACAGAACCTGGGGGCGCCTGGGTGGCTCAGTTGGTTAAGCAACTGCCTTCGGCTCAGGTCATGATCCTGGAGTCCCGGGATCAAGTCCCGCATCGGGCTCCCTGCTCAGCAGGGAGTCTGCTTCTCCCTCTGACCCTCCCCCCTCTCATGCTCTCTCTCTATCTCATTCTCTCTCAAATAAATAAATAAAATCTTTAAAAAAAAAAAAAAAGATTACAGAACCTGTCCCACAATGCAGGAATTAACTAATGAAAATCCCACTATAAGCAATGTATGTTCTCTTAAACACTTACTTGCCTATTTCAGCAGTCATTCATTTTACAGACATTTACTGGATACCAATTATGTGTTCACCAGGGATAAAAAAGATGACTGCTATAGATCAGAATTAAGAACCCAGCATCTCATAGTGCAACCATGTTATGAGAAAATTTAAAGTGCCATGTATCATTATTCCAGACTATTGATTAGCCTAGTATGTAGATTGACAATAATATATACACATCCCAGTCTGTAGAATGGGGATAGTGCTTTCAAACTCACTGGGTTGTTATGGGGATTGGATGTGATTATGCATAACTAATATTTAGCTAAATTCCTGGCATACAGTAAGTATAAGCTGTGGTTATGGTCTCATCTAATTCTCACAATAACCTAGTAAAGTAGGTATTTACTACATCTTTTAGAAGAGAAACTAAGGTTCCAAAATAATTTTGCTAAAGAGCCTTATTGCTATGTAGTGAAAGAGAAGATTTCTTAAAACCTTTGTTGTGAAATATATCACACGTACAAAAAAGTTCAAACAACGTAACTATGCCACTTAACAAATTCTTATAAAAGGAACATTCCATGTGACTTCCACCCAAGTCAAGCAATAAAATGGCCAGTATACCAGAAGCCCTTAAGGCCCTTCCCAATCATGACCTCCTCCCTCCTTCCCAAAGGTAACCAGTGACCCAACATTTAATGGTAATTATTCCCTTGCTTCTCTTTGTGCTTTTACCATCTTACTATGCACTGGAGTTTAATTTTGCCTGTCTTTGAACTTTATACAGAATCAGACAATTTGGATTCTTTTGAATAATCTGACTTCTTAGATGTAAGATCTATGTAAGTTAAACTGTAAAGTTTGTTCATTTTTATTTTTTTTTTAAAGATTTTATTTATTTATTTGACAGAGAGATAGAGAGCAGAGCGGCAGGCAGAGGGAGAGGGAGAAGCAGGCTCTCCACTGAGCAGGGAGCCCGACACGGGGCTTGATCCCAGGACCCCAGGATCATGACCTGAGCCGAAGGCAGACACTTAACCACCTGAGCCACCCAGGCACCCCAAGTTTGTTCATTTTTAATACTATGAAGTATTTCACTGTATTCTGTACCACAAATTATCCATTATACCCTATTTCCGGTTTTGAGGATATTACAGATCATGCTGTTACAAATATCCTTATAGTTTTTCCTCTTCCCTTCTTGAATAAGTCACGCCTAAAGCCATTAAGTAGTGTAGAACAGGGTAGGCTCTCAAGTAGAGGGTTGACTTGGCATTGGAGTATTGGGGCTGAAGTGGGGTAAGAAGGCATCCACATAGGTGTGTGAAGTGATCCGCAGTGTCAGCAGGCTGTGGAGGGCATCCATTGGAGGGAAGGCCTAGTGTAGGGTGTGAGATCCCAAGCAAGGTGAGGAAGGTGTCCACACAGGAGCAATTTAGTATAAGTTGTCACCCTAATGGAGAGAACATCTACATAGGGGAGGTGGCGTGTAATTTGATATGAGGTGTCAGAACCTAAGTGGAAAGAGAAATGTGACTCTAAACATCATCAGGGCTCCATCAGTCTGATTTCTGGCCGGGACAGGGAAAGTAGATGAGCCTTAAATTTTTTGTTGTACCAGAAAGCAAGGAAGTGCCCCCAAAATGGAGCCATGTCAGAGGAACACAGAATCCAGCTTAAAAGGATTCCTTTCCACGGACCACATCTAAGACAATTGAGTAACAAAATAAATCATGGTAATGGATTATAGCTCACTGAATAAAATTCACTGACTAAAATAGAAAAATATGAGTTCGTACTGATAGATGAATAAATGAACTGAAAATTTAATGGGCAGGATATTTATGTAATATCAAATACCGACCCACAAAATAGTTATTGTTATATTAGTTTTCACTTAGAGTTGTTTAACAAATCACCCCAGAACTTAGTGGCTTCTAACAATCAATATTATCTCAGTTTCTGTGGGTCAGGAATTCAGGAGTGACTTAGCTGAGGGTCCTAACTCATGTTCTCCCTTATTTGTCCTGGTCAGGATGTTGCCAGGGGCTGCAGTCATCTGAAGGCTTCACCAGGACTGGAAGATCTTTCTCCAGGATGGCTCTTTCAGAGGACTGTTCGCAGGAGGCCTCAGTTTCTCACCACATGGGCCTCCCTAGAGGCTGCTTAAGTGTCTGCATGACATGGCAGCTCCATGACTTAATCTTCGAAGTCACACTCCATTACTCTGCTTTATTCTGTTAGAAGAAGCAAGACACTAAGTCTAAGCCACACTCAAGGTGAAGGGAATTAGGGCTCCACCTCTTGAAGAGAAGAGTATCAAAGAATTAATATGAACATTAATTTAAAACCACCACAGTTACAAAAGGACAAAAAGTAACTTTACAATGCAAACTCTGGTAGACCCTCCTTAATCAAGGGATCAAAGTGCATATCAGCAGTAATAAGACGAATTGCAGTCTTGTATCACCTGGTAGGAATACAGTGAGAAGGACAGCACATTTCTATTACATTCCTGCCAAAGATACATGGCCTGTATCTAATCATGTAGAGATATCAGATATGGTAGCTGACCTCCAAGATGACCCCCAATTATCCTTGCCTCCTGGAATTCACACTCTTGTGTAGTCTCCTCCCACATTATACTAGCGTTGGTCTGTGTGAGCAATAGAATACGGCAAAAGGGGTGGTATGTTATTACCAAGATTAGGTTATAAAAGATTGTGATTTCTTTCTTAAGTTGTCTTGGTCACTCCCTCTGGGGAAAGCCATGTTGTGAGCAGCCCTGTGGAGAGGTCAAGAGAAAGGGAACTGAAGCTTCCTACTGAGAGCCCCCTGAGTGAGCTTGAAAGCAACTCAAATTGAAGCACGTTCTACAAAATAACTGGCCTGTAACCTTCAAAATTGCCAAGGTCATAAAAAACAACACACGACTAAGGAACTCATTAGACAAAAGGAAACTAAAGAAACATGACAAATGCAACAGAATGCTGAACTAGATTTTGCTATAAAGAACATTATTGGGACATTTGATGAAATAAATGGGGTCTGAAGATTAAATAGTAGGAATATATCTGTATTAATTTCTTGATTTTGATGGTTACATTGTTATGTAGGAAAATATCCTAATTTTTTTTTTTTTAAGATTTTATTTATTTGACAGAGAGAGACACAGCGAGAGAGGGAACACAAGCAGGGGGAGTGGGAGAGAGAGAAGCAGGCCTCCTGCCGAGCAGGGAGCCCGATGCGGGGCTCGATCCCAGGACCCAAGGATCGTGACCTGAGCCGAAGGCAGACACTTAATGACTGAGCCACCCAGGTGCCCCGAAAATATCCTAATTTATAGAAAATATACAACAAAATATCGTGAGTTGATGAGTCATCAGGTTGGCAACTTATAAACGGTTCAGGAAAAGTAGTTCTTTGAACTGTACTTAAAAATTTTCTATAAGGTTACGATTATTTCAAAAATTTTAAGAGCTACATAAAGGAGAACAATATTCTTACACATGTTATCTGGTATAGCTGTGCATTGATTCTGTTTTTTATTTTTTATTTTTTTGAGAATGCACACATGATGGGGGGGGGCGGTTGGGGAGGGGAAGAGGGAGAGGGAGAGAGCTAATCTTAGGCTCCACGCCCAGTTCGCCCAGTTCAGAGCTCACTCAGGAGGCTCCATCTCACACTCCTGAGATCATGACCTGAGCTGAAATCAAGAGTCAAACACTTAACCAGTTAAGCCACCCAGATGGCACTGCATTGATTTCTATTGTATAAATACCTACAAGTGGAATTGCTGAATCATAGAGTGTGCATCTCTTCAACTATAGTAAATATTTTTCAAAATGGTTGTACCAGTTTGAGTTCATCCCCACAATGGATGTGTGTTCTCTTGCTTTGTATTCTTGCTAACATTTGCTATTGCCAGTTTTTAATTTCAGTCTTTCTGGTATGTGATAGGTAGTACCTTCAGAGTTTTTTGTTTTGTTTTGTTTTAAATTTATTTATTTGAGAGAGAGAGAGAGCACTCATGCAAGAGTGGGAGGGGCAGAGGGAGAGGGAGAGAGATTCTCAAGCAAACTACGCAGTGAGCTCACAGACTGACTCAGGGCTTGATCTCACGACTCTGAGATCACGATCTGAGCCAAAACCAAGAGTTGGATGCTTAGCTGACTGAACCACCCAAATGCCCCTCTTCAGGGGTTTTAATATGCTTTTGTTTGATTAGTAAAAAACAACTTTTTATATATTTAGTGTTAACTTGTGTTTCCCAGGCCCATTTTTGTCCAGTCTTTCCATTTTCCATTTTGTCTTATTTTTTTATGATCCATCATTTTCTTATTGATTTGTAATATCTTCTCCAACCTCTTGGCTTCCCTTCTTACTCTCTTCATAGTGTATTTTGATGAACAGCAATTCTTTCTTTCTTTCTTTCTTTCTTTCTTTCTTTCTTTCTTTCTTTC